>NC_056747.1:335420850-335428350 GCF_019279795.1 Protopterus annectens | reverse complement strand
CTTCCTGCATTGTTATTGGGGTGAACTAATTTCTACTCTGAAAGGGTGAAAGTTTGAAATTGTTTTATGACTTCCAGGAGCTGCAGCAGATCTTAGCAAGGCTCTGTGTGTGTGTGTGTGTGTGTGTGTGTGTGTGTGTGTGTGTGTGTGTGTATATAAAATCATCGAACGTTTAGAAAAGCGAACGATGATTTATCAACCCCATGTAAGCGAAAGCTTACAAACTCTAACACTTAGAACAGCAATCTTTTTCCTTTGGAAAAAAATCGCTGTTCCAAAAAAAAAAAAAAAAACACTTAAAACATAACATAAAGTGAGGAGCTTCGGCCAACACACCCCCAACATGGGAGGCTATGGCCTCCTCATCCCCCCTACTTAAATATACCAACTCCGAGATCACACTACAGTGATGAAAACGGCAAAGTAATATACGCAGCCAAGCTATTTCTTTCCAAGGGAAAGAATTCGCTTATATGCCGCTTCGTCATTTTGCCTTTTCGTCTTTTCAAGTTCAACCAAGACGCAGTCGAAAGATAGAAGAAATACAGAAAGCTTCACTGAAAACTCAGTCAAAGAAATGCAACAAAAACTGGTTGATCTTGAAGCTAGAGCAAGAAGAAATAATGTATTGATCAGAGGCATCCCAGAAAGATATGAACAATCACAACTAACTAATGTGGCAAAAGAAATCTTTGATCTCCTTCTTGACAACAAAGAACTATCTGAAATAATTGTTATTGAAAGAATACACCAAGCTCTGAGAAAATCTCAAACTCTGGATACCCCCAGACAAATATATGCAAGAGATTCTTAATGCTTCACATGCTCAAGCAATAATTTAGGCTGCAAAAAATAAGAAAACGCATAGTATGGAATGGCTGCAAGATAACATTTGTTCAGGATCTGCCTCTACAGTTAAAACAGTTAAGACAAGTCCTAGCGCCTTACTGCACTTAGTAAGCAAAAATATCAGATTCCAAATGAAATATCCAGCAACTCTGCAATTTCAGTATAATGGCTTAAATTATGCAGTAAAAAATAAAGAAGAAGCAAAAATGGCTTTTCTCAAAGCCTTTAAAGAACTGCCATAAAGTAATGTGCTTTTACCTCAAAAGAATCCTAACACAATGAATAAATACTTCTATACATCTGGGCATGCTAAATTGACTTAAATGATAAGGTAAAGTACTTAACTTACCTTTTTTCTATCTAAATCCATTGCTTTATGTTTGGGCATTCTAATTCAGTTCAAACAGTATCTCCACACCATTCTGAACGAACTGCAACACCCATAACCCTTTGTGACAGTGGATCAGTAAGATTAAGCATAACTGAGGTCAAAGGAACTATGGCATCCAGCTAAGCCCAAATAACGCCGAAAACTGCATTTGCAATTAAAAACTAAAGCAAGGCTCTCATATTTCAGAAAACTGGAAAAAATAAATGCAAAAACAAACCAAATAAAATAAAAACTGGCAGGTAGAGTCCCAAAAAGCACACAACACGAGGTGTAATATAGAAAAACTGTAATTTAACGTAGATAAAAACAACAAAAGTAAAATCCATAAGCGCTTTCGTTTAGACAGTGTAAACTTCAGCAAAGTTAAAAGTACAAGGCAACCATTTAAATACATCTGAATTCAATCTGTTTGGGCACAGGGAAAAAGGCTAGCTAATTGTTAATAAGAAAAAAACACATAATTAACCCTTCAGTGACTAATTTTCAACCTAAATGCATGTTAAAAAAATGTGTAAAAAAATTTCTAAAAAATTGTATAAAAAATATATATATACATTCGTAGAGAACATTATGTCTGAGTCAAAAGTTAGAAAAAAGCATTTCAAAGCCTTACATTAAAGGCGGTTATCCCACTCCACAATGGGGGAGCCACCACGGACCCCAGGAACTACCGCCCCATTAGTCTAACAAGCCTGGTCTGCAAGGCCATGGAACGTATCATCATGGAACTTATAAACATTAGACATTAGTAATCTCCAAACTCTGGTCCCCTCCCAGTTTGGGTTTGTAAAAGGAAGATCATGTCTCCTAAACCTGAAACCTGATTGTCTTCTTTGAAGCAGTCACCAAAGCCGTAGACAAGGGTAAGGCACAGCCTATCTAGATCTTGTCAAGGCTTTTGACATCATCCCCCACTCTGGAATTATAGTATAAATCCCTATGTCACAAGATGGGTTGCCAACTGGCTCACTGACAGAACCCACACTGTGAAAGTAGCAGACTCCATATCCAACTTCAGACCAGTGACAAGTGGAGTACCACAGGGTTCAGTCCAGGGTCCTCTCCTGTTTGGTATCTACTTTTCTGAAGTACAGGCTAACACAGAAGGTCTTTGGCTAATGAAGTTCGCAGATGACTGCAAACTAGGAGCCATAATTAAAACTCCTAATGATGTGGACATCCTACAAAAGGGCCTCACTGAGACAGATGCCTGGTGTCAAAGCCATGGCCTCAAGCTCAATGCCAAAAAGTGCATTGTCATCCCCTTTGGTAAAAACTCTGTACCCATGAGCTACCACATAGGTGGTAGTCTACTTAACACCGAAAGTGTGATAAGAGACCTTGGGACACAGGTGGATAGCAGTCTCTGCTTTTATAATCACATCGCCACAGTAGTCAGGAAATCCCTCTGTGTGGCACACCTCATCACAAAAAGTTTCTCATCCAGGAAAAAAGAGGTCATTGTTCCCCTGTACTCATCACTCATTAGACCCATTATAGAGTACAAAAAAAAAAAAAAAAATCTCTTGTTTTCCCGCCTTACTGAACTAGAGTAGTCCAGTTTCAGAGTTGCTGATCCCTGGGCTTTGTTTTTAGTTCCTGTTACTGATCCATTGCTTTATTAGGAGGGAGGGAAGTTTCTTTGCTTACCAGTGGGAGTGGGAAGCACTGAGCGGCCTTTTTGTCCGATTTGGTGAAGTTTCAGCCAGAAACTAGTAGTCCATTGGTCGTTTTGGGCCAATTCCTAGCTCCTTTCAGCCCCCTGCTATAAAACACGCATTTTCCAGCTTGTACCAACTCAGCACAGATCCTCGTGGTGGCCTGCAGAGTGATCCAAGCAGCAGAGAGCTAAAAGAGTGACTTTCTACCAGATATAAGTATTTTTTGTGGCTTTCCCACTGTTATTAAGCTAGCGACTGCATTTCGCCTGTTTTACTGCTACTTTAAGTGATTTCTGCATTTTACACTGTTTATTGCACTTTAAGTTACTAATTGTTGCAAATTGTTTCTGTAGGCTACACACTAAAGTGTGCTAGCCGATTTACAGCATTTATAGCATTTACTGTCTGTTTTTTTTCCTTGTCTCTGTAATAAAACAAAAAAATCTCTTGTTTTCCGCCTTACTGAACTAGAGTAGTCCAGTTTCAGAGTTGCTGATCCCTGGGCTTTGTTTTTAGTTCCTGTTACTGATCCATTGCCTTATTAGGGAGGAAGGAAGTTTCTTTGCTTACCAGTGGGAGTGGGAAGCACTGAGCAGCCTTTCTGTCCGATTTGGTGAAGTTTCAGCCAGAAACTAGTAGTCCATTGGTCGTTTGGGCCAATTCCTAGCTCCTTTCAGCCCCTGCTATAAAACACGCTAAACACGCTTTTCCAACTTGTACCAACTCAGCACAGATCCTCGTGGTGGCCTGCAGAGTGATCCAAGCAGCAGAGAGCTAAAAGAGTGACTTTCTACCAGATATAAGTATTTTTGTGGCTTTCCCACTGTTATTTAAGCTAGCGACTGCATTTTGCCTGTTTTATTGCTACTTTAAGTGATTTCTGCATTTTACACTGTTTATTGCACTTTAAGTTACTAATTGTTGCAAATTGTTTCTGTAGGCTACACACTAAAGTGCTAGCCGATTTACAGCATTTATAGCATTTACTGTCTGTTTTTTTCCTTGTCTCTGTAATAAAACAAAAAAATCTCTTGTTTTCCGCCTTACTGAACTAGAGTAGTCCAGTTTCAGAGTTGCTGATCCCTGGGCTTTGTTTTTAGTTCCTGTTACTGATCCATTGCCTTATTAGGAAGGAGGGAAGTTTCTTTGCTTACCAGTGGGAGTGGGAAGCACTGAGCGGCCTTTTTGTCTGATTTGGTGAAGTTTCAGCCAGAAACTAGTAGTCCATTGGTCGTTTTGGGCCAATTCCTAACTCCCTTCAGCCCCCTGCTATAAAACACGCTAAACGCGCGTAAGCGCGATTTAGCGCAGAGTTACCACTGTTGCACACAAGAGCAGCGGCGGTTAAACAAGGTTAAACTATTTGGGCCATCTAAATTCCACTCTTCCAATTTTCCCTTAAAACTACCTTCCTCGAGCTGTACTGCTGATCTAACCAGCATATCCTATAACTGAAAAGTTCATCTCTACTTGATTCCCAAGTAGACTATTCTCTATCTGTAAAGCCTAGCACTTACTCCTACAGTACTTGCACCTTGATAAAGCACTCTTATTATAGATAGTACCCCACCAGCCTAAAACCCACTTCCCCCGGAGTCCTGTGAAAGTCTCTTTATCTACTACTTCTAGTATGTCGAGGGATCAGTTGCTAGTGTCCTCTCCAGCTCAACTGGTGAACCTGGGAATATTGAGGCAATGTTACAACTGCCTCATGTACACAGACAATCCTCTCCTTCTCCCACAAAACACAAATACATGCGAGAGATGCAACTATACGGCCAAACTGGAGGCTGAGCTCTCTCAACATAGGACTGGCAAGACCAGACAGGAGGAGAAGGTAACCACACACAATACATACCCAGTCACACATGGTACCATCACAACTTCAAATCATACACATACTCACATAAAGACATAGTGCGACGCTCTGATCAAAAATTTACCAAAACAGCAGAGGCCACCAAAGCAGACACCCAAACAACTACCACCTCACGACCCAACACATGCAACACATAGACCACACAGTCAGAGTGTCAAACAGTCACAGCCCTTAAGGCCAAACAAAATGCCAGACACACTTGTCATTGGTGATTCCATAGTCAGACACACTGACGTCCCGCTCACCAGACTGAGTAAAGAGAAGGTCACAGTAAGCTGCCTGTCAGGCGCTAGAATCCACCACATAACGCAAGCACTCAGGTCTCTCAACAGCAGGTACAAGTGCGACTCAGTCATTGTCCACGCTGGTGTCAACGACCTGAGATGTACCTCCTTGGACTACATGAAAAGGGACATCGAGGAGCTCTCTGATTATGTAGCCCAGGCAGGTATGACCCTGACCTTGAGCAGTATCCTACCTTCACCTAGAATGATGCCACAATACAGTGATAAGATGATCAGCTTTAATAATTGGCTTAAATTCTGGTGTCATTCAAAGGGGATCCAATGTCTGTCTGCCTGGGATGACATGCTGGACAAGCCACGCTGCTTCGCAAGGGACGGCTTGCACCTGTCACCCCTGGGCTTCCGGATATTGGCAAAGGCTCTTGCCACCCCATAGTGCCTTTTTTAGGCAAGGCTCAAATTCTAAACCTACCACCCTAGAACACCAAAAAGGAAAAAAAACTAAGGGTAATGATGCTCAATGCCAGAAGTCTCAATCTCAAGATGCACGCACTCGAGGCCCTTCTCAATATGGAGAACATCGATGTCTGTGCTGTGACAGAAACCTGGTTCAAGGCTCCTGAGAGCACCCTAGCACTAACAGGTTTCACCTCATATCATGCGTTCCGGCCCCAAAATCCGGACAACACCAAGAAAGGTGGGGGGGTGTCCATATTCATAAAGGACACCCACACCTCAAGGTTGGTGGCAACGCACGATGCATCGGAGACCATCCAGGTGCAATTAACCATAGGCAAGACTGCTCTGCAATTTGTAGCATGTTACAGGCCACCCTCTCAAACTCAGAAACCTCACATGGCCTTCCTGAAAACATTGGAGGGGATAAATGTATCTCCAAACACCATCATACTAGGTGACTTCAACTACCCTAATATAGACTGGGAACACTACTCAAGCCCGTACACTCTAACCCAAAGATTCCTGGAGTTCATAAACTCAAATGCCATGGAACAACTGGTCACCATCCCCACAAGAGGAGAAAACATACTTGATCTCATCATCACGAACATGGGATCAAAATGTTCAACACCGGAAGTATACCCCCCACTCGTGAGATCACATCATAAACTAAACTCTCTGGAGGTGCTCAACCCCCCCCCACCTGAAACAAAAAAAGACCACAGTGAAAAACTTCTCAAAAGCCGATTTCACACTTCTAAAAACTAGTGTGGTCTCCTTTAAGGCCCCTGAGCCAGTGGTAAACATTACTCAAACCGCTGAATCACTTACAATTGCCTTCTACCAGCACCTACAGGACTGCATGGATCAGGCAATCCCAAACAAAACTAAGACTCTCTGTACCAAAGGCAAGCGTCCAGTATGGTGGACCCCAGCCATAAACAAGCTCTACAACAAAAGGAGGAAGCTACTACAAGATAGAGCAAAATCCTTGAAAGGTAAGACACCTTTGATCATTATAAGTAAAAACTAAGAGCTCTCATAAAATCATCCAAGGCAAATTTTGAGAGAAAAATCGCCAAGGACTCTAAAGAGAATCATAAGGCCTTCTTTAGCTATGTTAGAAACCTAGGAGGAAACTCCCAGATATGCTCAGAATTAGTTCAAAATGATGTGAAAATTACTGAACCTACACACATTGCCAACATACTGGCTGACAGGTTCAGTGCAAACTTCCCCCAAAAGGAGAGATATCTATTCCAGAGGATTGTAGCCCCCAAACATCTCCAACGCCCAGGTGAGAACTGCCCTCACTAAGGCAAAAACACAGCATCCATGGGACCGGATGGTGTCCCCGGCTGTGTGCTTCATGAACTCAACGAGGAATTAAACCCACAGTTAGGACAGCTGTTTAATCTTAGCCTCACCTCAGGATACGTACAAGGAGTGGCGACGGCGACTGTGGTCCCACTTCATAAGGGCGGTGCCTCCACAGACCCTGGAAATTACCGCCCCATTAGCTTGACAAGCCTTATCTGCAAAGCCATGGAGAGGATCATAATGGAACTCATAAATAAAGACATAGGGAACTTGCAGACTTTGGATCCAACTCAGTTTGGCTTTGTCAAAGGCAGATCCTGCCTCTTAAACTTGGTTGACTTTTTCGAGACAGTCACCAAGGCCATTGATGAGGGAAAGGCAGTCCATACAGCCTACCTCGACCTGGCAAAGGCCTTGACACAATACCCCACTCAGGTATCATCGAAAAACTCATCAGCTTGAATGTAAACCCATACATCACAAGATGGGTTGCAAACTGGCTAAGTGACAGAACCCACAGGGTCAGAGTTGCTGGAGCCATGTCAGACTCAAAGCCTGTCACAAGTGGTGTCCCACAGGGCTCAGTCCTGGGTCCACTCTTGTTCGGCATCTACTTTTCTGAAGTACAAGCAAACACAGGAGGGTTATGGCTGACAAAGTTTGCAGATGACTGCAAACTGGGCGCCATAGTCGAAA